>NW_006711151.1:585033-586094 GCF_000167675.1 Trichoderma reesei QM6a
AAAGTCTATGCTTATAAAGTTTAGNCTATATAATAATAATACTACTGCTAANNAATATAAGACTTTTAACTACTTATTAAAAATATTTATAAAAATAAGGGTTAATAAAAGCTACTGCTTTTTTAATTTTAAAAGAAAAAGGCGCTATAGTAGTAAAATAAAATAAATATTAATTTAACTTACTAGCTTTATTATACTTAAATACTAGCAGGTATAGTGCTAAATATATAGTCTTTTAAAAATAAAAGGATATAAAGTTTATTATTTTATATAACTTTTTTTTATTTATAAAGACCTAAAAAAACTATAGTATATATAAAAAAGAGCTATATATAATTATTAAGTTTAATTAAAAATATAGTTACTTTTTTAAAGCTAGGGACCCTTTTATAATTTATATTAATTATAAGCTATTAATATAGTTTATAAGATTAAGTAATTATAAAGGAATTTATATTAAATAAGTAAGTAAATTAAGGCTCTTAAATATATATATTAAATATATTAAAAGGAAGAGGAATTAAGCAGTAAATATATTATTAAGGATAATCTTTTTATTAAATAACTGCTTAAACACTACTATATTAAACTTTATAAAAGCAGTTAATAAAAAAGGTTAATAAGTATAAAAAGATAAAAAAAATAGCTATAAAGAGCTATTAAAGAAATTCCTAGCGCTATTAGCTTTATAAGTTCTCTTAGAATTATTAAATAGCTATATAGCTTCTTTTAAGGCTGCCTAGTAATAAATAAATAATAAAAAGGCTTAAGCTTTATTCTTTACCTTAGAAATAATAACTATATTAGCCTTAGCCTCTTACTTAAAAATAGCTAGTATTAAATATATAAATAGCCTTATAATAAACTAGGCAGTAAAAAAATAGTACTTAAAGGTAGTAAACTTTTTAAAGTATAGCTTAAGTAACTTTATAAGTTAATATAATATTAAATATATTAGTAAAAAGTTTAAGAACTATTTATTATCCCTAGGCTAACTATAATATTATAATAAAGCTAGATAGCTAAAATGCTTAATTTTAATACGGCTCGCTATAGGGTGA